>NW_019384710.1:479339-509852 GCF_000671375.1 Centruroides sculpturatus | reverse complement strand
TATAATCTTATACAATTTTTTCCAAGGTCACACTCTTGCAAAGTCCTAATAATCATATGCAATTTCACAATATGTATTAGTTTGTACAAGTCAATGAATTGTATAAAATTAGTGGAATTAAATGACAGAACAATGAGAGGAAACAATTCCCATCTCATTCTATGATTCTCTGTTGGAAGAATTTTTCAATGAAAGATTAAATTTAAAGAATTAAATTTATAGCATTAAAAAATGTTATTGGTATACTTGAATGCTATCCCCTTTAGACACACAAATGTAATCATAATTATTAAATTTAAATAATATGGAAACTGCTATAGAAATTTGATTATTTTTAACATGTTCAACTTTTCTGTATTCTTATGGCTCAAAAGACATTACAATAAATAATAATAAAACCTTTTAACTTTAATTTAAAACTTTGTTGAATGTTCTTTAATGCAAAACAGCAGAAAAAGAATAATCATAAATTACTTATATTAAATTGTGTAAATGAAAATAGACAATTTTATTATTGTTTTATTGGAAATATACATTGTCAAAACTGATTAAGGGCAAATAAAATTGTAAGTAGAAAATTAGCTTTTCAATTTACATAATTTATATAAAATGTATTGATAAAAAATATATATTTACTAGTCAAACTGAAGAGGGATTATATGATCTCACAACACAATTATGACTATTGAATGGCAATTTATGAAATAAAGATGTTTGACAAGACAAGTGTCATTTTGGACTACAGTAATTAGTCCTTTTAGAAAATTCAGTAAATTAATCAATTTTTTAAATTTTCTTCTATGATTACTTTCATAAATTTGTGCTCTACATTCCTGTCATTACAAAATTCCATAATTTATTGAAGTAATTTAAGTTAAAAATAATGTTTTCATTCAAAAAAAAAAGTTACATAAACCAGTATATTTTCTTAATACTTGAAAGATCATGCGGTCCAATTAGAGAATATAATACAAATCTAATATTGCAGCCACCTTCAAGTTCTGATTTACTATGTAAAGGATTCCTTTGAGCACTGAAACAAAAAATTCTCCCCACTTTGCAGCAATTGAAAATCCATACATGATTATCAAAGACTATTTCCAACAATAAACATAAAAGAAGCTAAGATTACCATGTAAAAAACATTAAAATTTGTGTGAAGGACAGAATGGAATATATAAATAACTTTTAAATGCCATGTAAAGATATTTTGTGACTGTTCTGTATGCTAAATGACTATGTAAATTAAACATTCTTAAAAATAAAGAAGTTCACCTAAAAATATATATTTAGGTAAATCTATTTATTTTTTAAGAATGTTTAATTTAGTATTTTGCATTAATGATTATTTATGATTTACAAACTATTATTAAGCAAATTATTTTAATTAAATTAACAACTGTACTCACTCTTCGCAAAGTATTGGCTGTTTTGAATGAGATTCCCAAACTTTCACAAATGTGGAATGTTTCTGGAAAATTATTAATTATTATTAATGCAAATTAATAAAAACAAACTATGAAAAATATAGTTACATTATTTCTAACACAAATCTGATAAAATCTTTCTTGCAAATAAAATAATTTTTAAAACATACTCAGAGAAGATAATTTAGTGTATTCTCTATCATTGTATTACATTTTGCTTTTTTAATCTCTGAAAAATGTTGTGTGTCATTAATTACTGATATTAAAATTTATTCTTTCGGGTGTTAATCTCTAAAAATAAATTTTAATATTAATTTGGCAAAGATTTTTGGAACATAGTTTTATCAGTAGGAATAGTAATTTTAAAAAAAACCCTTGCATGTCTTTGTGATTGGTGGAAAACAGGAAATAACATTGTTGGATTCCTTGCAAGTTCAAGTAAAGACATCAATTTATAAAATGGTATACATTGCATTAGAATTATCAATAAAATGAATTCAGATTTTTGGATGATGTGAGACAATCCAATAAATAAACACAAACTGTTTGAAGAAATGTATTTAATTTGAATGTTTTTGACATTTTATTATGTCTTGTATGAAAAGAATGGCTTTATAAAGTTTTTATAAATGAAAACTTTGAAGCAGAAGAAAACATTTTCTTGAATTTGACACAATTATTGCTCTAATCTAGAAAGTTCTTAGATTATTTTGTGCCACACCTTGAATTTTTATATCGATGTTATTACAAACTATCAATATTTTAATTTCAAGTAAAATTCTGCTCTACTTACAGAACCAAAAATGATAACTATTGCTTCTTGGATATTTACAGAATAAGTACAGCAATATTTTGATAAGAAAATTTTAGTTAATCTTAGAAAAGTCATTTCTAAGTTTCCTATTTTTTTGCAAGTTAGAAATAATAATGATAAAAATTTCAATTCTTCAAGTGTTTCTAGTGAATGAAATTCACTAGAAAAAGTGTTTATCATCTCATCTGAAAAGTTTGTGTTTTGGCATTTACAACATTATGGCATTGTACGCTTCACTTATTCCTTTATTCTTTATTATGGTAAAGTCCCAAAGGACTAAAGATAATTGCACCGGACTAAACAAAGAATACTCAGAAAAAGTACAAACAAACAATAACAGATAAACAGAAATAAATGAGCAAAAATACTTAATAATAAAATTAAGAGTGAGTAAAATGTGGAAAATATTAAAAAAAAATCAAATATAAAAAATACAAGTAGTATTCATAGTTAACCTATCAACACAACACAGAAAATCCTATATGTCATGCCGATGGATGAGGGGCCTTTGCCCAAAATGCGTATCAGCCTATAGAAGATTCAGAATAAAAATGATGTAAAAACGTCTTGTGTCTATTATTTGCAATCTTATGCAAGTAACAACAGAAAACTAACAAGAGCAATTACCATATTTTACGAACTATAAGACACACTTTTTTCTTCAAAAAATTGCCTCCAAAATTCAGGTGCATCTTATAATTTAAATTAATATAAAAATGTCCAGTGTTTGATTTAAAATTCCCATGTCTTAAAAATGGCCATATATTTGATGCCACGGAAAACCTATCTCTATCTGGCAACATTGAATTCAACTGGCAGCAGCAGTGCACCGATGTGACGAACATGAGTTGCGGAGTGTCGGGATAGAATTGTCTGGACATACGATTCCCACGCTTTTTCTCTTTCCAAACGAGCAACAGTTGTCGCCATAGAAACTTGGATCACGAGACGACCGGTGGTTCTGAATCCACGACCACAGATTGACCAGCAATCATTGTGCAACCATCATACGATCAGCGGACGTCTGATAGCACTACTAAGCGTTGATTGGTGGATCAGTGTTTGCTTCAACCTGTATAAAAGGATTGAATTTAGGTGGTAAAAATGTTATTTTTTTAAAAAATTTCTTAAAAATTAAGATGCGTCTTATAGTCCATAAAATACGGTATATAAAAAAATTTAAGAAACAGCACATTCAACACTTTAGTAACATCAGACAAAAGTAGAAATATAGTAATTACAGAGACATAAGTATGGAATAAAATAAATTAATACTGCATGGGATTGCCTTTGGTGTTTATTGCTGCTTTTGATATGTCTCAGTATTGAAGCGACTAACTTTTCACATAAGTCTGCAGGTATTTTTGCCCGGCTTGGCAGAATGCACTGTCATCTTGAACAACAAAGTAGGAGTTGCCGAAGTGTTCCTCTGCTGTTCTCGGCACAAAATTGTCTAAAATTTCCAAATGAATCTTTGCATTCACTGTAGTGTTGACAACTTCCAAATGTCCAGGTGCAGCTGTCATGGCACCCAAACCGTAACTCTGGAAATTTTGTTTTTGAAACAAGGCATTCTGGCAGAAACTTTTCATTGGGTTTTCTCCAAACTTTGCTGCCATTGTTATCACTGTATCCCTTGCAAATATGTGATTTGTCAGAGAACATAACTTGTTTCCAATACGTCAAATTCCAACTCTGGTAGGCTTTTGCTTACTACAGATAAGTTTTTATACTTTGCTTTTCTTGATGTGTAGCCATATTCATTTAACCTTCTGCAAGTTGTTTTTCAGATATATCTATATCAGTTGTTTTCCATTCAGCAGTTACCTCTCCAAATGAGTTAAATTGTCCTCTTTTAATGATTTTGACTAGATTCCTGTCTTCTCCTGCTGTTATGTGGGGATGTCCATATGTACAATTGTTTTTTTTTTTAACTCTTTCCACCCTGTGGGCACTAAGAGGGCCACTTTTTGCAAGCCCATTATGGGTTTGGCCAGGCCCACAATGGGCTGCCAGGTGGTGAGGGACAGGGCCTGAAATATACGAATGGACCACCCCCAAAAATTTCCTGGGAATTTTTCGACCCATTCGGATTCGAACCCAGGTCCCCCAGAGCGGTAGGCTGCTACCTTGACCGCTTGGCCATCCAGCCGCTGTACAGTTGATTGGAGACAGTTCCTTGTGCTTTGTAATAAGTCTGTTGCTTTTCACCATGCTTGTAATATGAAATTATCAATTATTTCTATGCATCACTCAATTCTGTTCAGGTGTGCAAACATTGAGCACAATCACAGTTCTGCAGATTCAACCTCAAAGCATGATATTATATAACAACAGTGTCACTAAATTAACTTTAATATGGAACATGCCTGCTATATTCTAAACTTTTGTTTTGTTTTATAATACTTTTTCCATAATGCATAAAATTGATTTCATTGCAGCACATGTTCATGTAAATATAATCTTGTCAAAATTTGCATAAGCAATCAAGCGAAATATATTTTTAAAAGTTACCTTTGAAATGTTGAGATGCAAACAATTTATAACAGCATTCCATACTTTTGATCAGGGACAAACAAGTTATAAAAAAGGTATATGATCAAATCACCCAAGTTCAGGAGATAGTTTCCAAAATGATTTGATATTATTACTGTCAAAGCTTGCTCAACTTCAGAGTTCAACATTCTGTTAGAGTCTGAAGTTGGCCATTGGCTGCCCAATATAAACTAATAAATAATTAACTTTTAACAAATTAAAGCAAAATTAATTACCAACTTTAAAAGACAATACAATGGATTATTTAATACCAAACAATCTTTCAGACTGTATCAGGCTATATTATAGCTATACTTAATAATTAGATATATTAAGTAATTTAGCCTAGAGATAGGCAATTAAGTTGCATTCTCATATTAATTTAATAATTATAAATAAATTAATATTTAATTTAGAAAGTTATGNGTCTGCCCAATATAAACTAATAAATAATTAACTTTTAACAAATTAAAGCAAAATTAATTACCAACTTTAAAAGACAATACAATGGATTATTTAATACCAAACAATCTTTCAGACTGTATCAGGCTATATTATAGCTATACTTAATAATTAGATATATTAAGTAATTTAGCCTAGAGATAGGCAATTAAGTTGCATTCTCATATTAATTTAATAATTATAAATAAATTAATATTTAATTTAAAAAGTTATGAGAAAAGAATTAGCCTGGAACAAGACTCAATACCACAACTCTGCTTACACACATGGATGCATGTGTGGATAAAAAATTTAGATATAACCGTCATTCGGTATTAATCAAAAATTAAGTCATTCAACATTTATATTTGTAACGAATTAGTTACGTTTTGTCTTTTTATCTACCTAACTTATCTTAATATTTTTTTCTAATTAATATTCATGCATCCAGTCTTGGCACTACAGATCTTCTCCCAAAGTTTGCTTACAATGCAGTAAAAATGAATGCAATAAACTAAACACGCATCAGTTTTCATTGCACGTAGTGTTACCACCCATCCGGTTTCCACCAGTTCAGTAATTGACTCACTGTCCAGGTGAACTATTAATTTTGTCTGGGAATTTTGTAGAAATTGTGAAATTACGATGAAACAAAGTTCTTGCAAATATTTTTACAAATTTACACTATTTTAACAGTGAAAGAACTCACATTCATTGAAACTTATCTGCAATTCTGCCACATTAGTCTGTTTCCGCCAACGTGTGGCGCACAACCTGTCGACCTTTTTTTTTTATTTTTGCATGTACAATTGTACACGTTTCCAATATCCAATAGAACTAAGTCATCTGTACCTGTTCTTTCTTAATTTAAGGTTACTTACATTACTCCTATGCAAGTCCCTAGTCCCTAACTGTAACTGATTTAGAACCGGCATGCACATTATTCTTCGCACTGTAAAACGACATTGCGCATGCGTCAGTAACTTCTGTTCGAACAAACCTGACCTGCAGTCCGGGTCAGCAATTTTGAAAAGGTGGCAACACTATATGCACATCACTGTTTTTCTTCATTATATAATCAATACGACATCTTTATACGTGACAAACATTAATATGACAAGTTACTAATTAATAAACCAAATACTAAACCGCAATTTACATATAAATCTACGTTCATAAATTATACAACACAGACACGGGTAGTTGAGTACAGAGGTAGTCGTCGCAATGCCTCACGAGGGACAGAAGCATTTACAAAAACATCAAGTAAGGTTACAGTCTCGTCATTTTTGTTTATGGGAAACTGTACCACTCACGTGCCACTTTGTACATTATATACGTTTAATAAAATAACGAAAAGTTTGACATCCCATTCGGCACATCATTCCCCGGTACAATTAAGGAATCGACCGAGGACAAACATCAGGCATTTCGTGGTTACTCCGGACAGCATCCAAACATCACCAGAGACAAAAAGTACAAAAACGGCACCACGTAATTTACAGACAATTCCCGGCCAAGCAACGAAGAAGTCAGAACAGACTTTGAAACACTCCAAAGGCCCAGGCGGAGAGATTTAAATAATAATTCTTTCGGGTTTCCGCCCACGTGCCAAACTTACGATTCGAGCGAATTAGCGCATGCACCCAGCCGGCACACGTGCCAGTCTGCCCGAACTGCATAAATATACAAATTTATAATTGTAAGCCAGATTATGAAACACGCACGTTCCTTTACAAGTTGTACAGTATAATTATACAAGCTATCAAAACCATTGTTGTAAAGCATTAAATTTGAATTTACGTGTGTACATATGCATGCCCATATGCACATGGGTGCATAGGTATTAAGCAAAACAAATATTAAATTTTATAAACGTTACTAAATTCAAACTAAATCAAGTATATAGAGAGCAAATATTCTTACATCGCACACGATCTTGCGGAGTATTTTAAGACTGACTCTGTACGGATTACGAATCAGAGATAACTGTCTTTGCCATAACTGCTCGACAACGTTACAATCCCTTTTTATTTTTGGCATGGAACTAGTTTACTTTCGCAACGGAAATGACGTTAAGAGTACACTACATCATTCTTTGTTGTTGTTATCGTTTGCCGATGTACTGTACGCCCCCTGGAAGTTGTAATTGACGTAACTTTTTTTTTATTTTATAAATTTAGCCACTGATTTTATTTAGCCACTGATTTTATTTTTAAATGTTTAATTTTTTATTGCTTCAAAAATATTGTTTAATATTAATACTAATTATAAAATATACAAAAGAGATATCTTTTTTAAAACAATTCCTTATGGGAAGTGAAAGTTTTTTGAAGTTCATCGTAGGTTCTGCCCGTCCCACTGCGGGTCAAACCCAAGGTCCTAGAATATAATCTAGAACCTTGGATCGAACCTACTTGGCCGGGTGGTGATGAACGACACTCGACATATCCGGGAAGGATCGCATGAAAAATCACTGGAGTTTTTCGACTTCCCGTATACTCTTGGCGGTAGGGGCCCACCAGTGGCCAAGAGGTCTTCGTACCCTAAACACTGGGAGTTCGGTCGTGGGTTCGCGCCTCGCTCGGACGGGCTGGCCACGTGGAGTTTTCCAGGTTTTCTCCATGTCTGTGAAGCCTAAATAGGGGCCAGTTTCCCCTAAAAAGACCTCCCGGAAGGCATTCCCCCTTGGCAAATCGCCCAAGTGTTGCGTTGACATAACTAAAATCAAAACAAACAAACAAACAACTCTTGGCGGTAGGCCGAGACCTTAATAGATTAAAAGTAAGCGCAAAATGTACTCAGATGAATTTCTGAATTACGTCATGTCATGTAATAGCCGATTGATCAATATGTTGAAATTTAAAAAACGGCTTATTATTTTATAATTATTCGACATTTTTAAATAAAACCATCGAAAAGACACGTATGAAGTGATCAGCTCTCAAAACAACTATTAGACATACGCAGACTCTTTCTAGATAGTTTTCTAGCTTGATATCGCTATTATCTCTCGTTGTAAATACCGATTGAGTAAGTCCAAAACGATCCAATGAATCAATTTATTCAAAATTGAAAAGGTCCATAGTATTCATCATAGACATTAAATATGTTAAATTTCTTCCAAATCGGTTCATCGCTCTTTGAGATATTAAGGGTCCAAATTTTTAACATTAAATTGAGTCGCTACGCAACAATAAAATTTTCTTATTGTTGAGAGAGAATCTATTGTTGACTCGTGCGTTTATTTATTGCGATGGCTTTCTCGAGGTTTGCTTCGTTTGCAGCGATTGTTTAAGTAAGTTAAGACTATGATCTTTCTAGATTTAAATACTGTTTAACTTTGATAAGCAAAATATCACAATTGAAGGCGATGAAAATTAACTTATTGTTAATTTTCAATCGAATTGTTAAAGCAAAATAAAGACTTTATTCCCACTCTTTCCGCCCTGTGGGTACTAAGAGGGTCTCTTTTTAGCAGCGCATTTTGGGTTCGGCCAGGCCCACAATGCGTGAGGGATGGGGTCGACATGTCCGGACGGAACCCCCGAAAAATTCCTGGGGATTTTTCGGATAATCTGTGCTTAACGGGACACCAGTCATTTTTACTACTATTTTTAGCGAATTAGATAGTTTATTTCGTAATTCACACATGTTTAATATTACAATGAATATGTTGTAACAATGCGCGAAGCACCTCCTATTGTTTCGGCACCGCGGGACCGAAGGGTCGACACCACTTTGTTGATTCCTGCGTTGTCAGGATTTAGACACCATTGTCTTTTCGGACAGACACAGAAACCTTTTGCGCGAGCGGTCGCGTCTGTAGGCGCTTGGATTCGGGATGGAGACGGATTGGACGAAAGAAGTGCCCTTTACAACTCGATTATAAAAGAATAATACCCGTTCATTTATGTAAACTATTTACACATAAAGGATAACAGAGATTTCTGTTATAGCTTTTATATAGCGTCATATAATGAATAAGATTTATATAGCTTAACATAATTGATTAGGCTTTATATTAGTAGGTACTGTTTTAACGGGTTCCTAACCGAGAGAGAGCTTACATTTTTTTACACGCGATGCTAAATAACTTGATCGATCGAATCGGCTTGATCGAAGTCTTGAAAGGTCGCAAAACGTTCTGATGACGGGGTGGAAAGGTTTCAGCTAGATTGGGTAGAGTTAGGCTCCTTCATGGTACAGTTCACTAACAAAAAAATAATAATAATAACGCCCACCATCTAGAGGTATAAACGGGTCACTATATCAATTGTTCGTTGCTAAAGTGTCTACGGCGAGCAGCGGTCGAAGGAATCAGCGATGGAGCACGGTTAAATTACACTCACATGAAAAGGAGGTAGATCGTGAACTCTCTGTGTCGTCATCGGACCCGTTCTTTTAATCTGGGGGTCTTCCCTTCACTGTTCATGCCTTTCTTTCGGCCATGGTGAATATCTGTAATTAGTTCCCGGTGACATATTTGATTTGTCACCTGGGAAATGAAGTGACTCCAGGTGAAAGATGCGATCATCCTCCGGTAATTAAATTAAAATTTTTCGCTGGGATTTAAACCAATTTAAGAAAATTTTGTTTTCCCCAAAATTTTCGTTAAGTCCGTGTTTAATTAGAGACTGCGTTTAAATCACTATAACTGGCCAAGTCAACTTACAATAGGCCTATATAGATTGTATTTCAACCGATGTTCTACTAGTAAAGAATTTCACTACAGAATAACGGATATCCGTCACTGGAATGCAAGTGTTGAACATTTCCACGTTGAACTTTAACCAAAAACACAATGCAGTCGATATACAGTATGTCCAGAATTATAATTACTTCAACAATTAAAACTGTACATGGAATTTTCACGATTGTATATAAAACTTATTACATTTCATATTAGACTAATTGTTTAATCTGCAGTCCGATGTGCTGAAATCCGAGATTCGCTGCAATGCGAGCGGTTAGAGACAAGTACGAAGTCATTTTGCGCTTTTTTCTTAAAATGTTTTTGGTATCGAATGCGGGAGAAAACAGAAAACCGATGCAAATAGACTTACACTAAGAAGGGGACTTGAGTTTTGATTTTGTTGTTTTTATAGTGTTTTGGGAAAGGCTGTTTCTTGCTATAAATAAAGCTACAATTTCCAAGAGCGGTAACCACTTGCTTGTTATCTACGGCATAATATAATGAGCTCTCTTATTTTCGAGATTCGAGATAGGGCACTTGAATTGCGTACGTGACTAAATCCGAATTATCTGCGTTTTAAAACAACGGAGATAAATAAGAATATTTCTTTTAATTAATTTATTCCATTATGGCGTGAGATTTTTTTCGGAAGTGTGACCTTTCAAGGCGGACAAATGGCCGAGTGGATAAAACTACCGAACACCAGTAGTCGGTCGTGGATTCTCGCCTGGTCACGTGGTGTTTTCGAGGTTTTCTTCACGTTTAATAGGGACCAATTTCCTACAGGAAGTCCTAATGGGAGGCATCCCCTTGGCAGATCGAGTCTCGCATTGCGGTAAACAAATAAACTAAATCCGACTTTCGAAACGGTAATACTTTTATTCAAACAAGAAAATCGTTTTATTAGCCATTTTAAATGACAAATTTTCCTCGAGTTACTCTATTTTTATAGCCATTCGAACTATTTTTGCATAGCGCCCTCTTTCGAGTAGAGAACTAACGAAAATCGAGTATCGATTAATAGCTAGAAACCGTTCGAGGTTTGAACAATGGCGGCGAAGAGGAACGACGGTGCCGATTCCGTTATCCTCAAAGTACGAGTTATTTTTTCGTATTTATCCGCGGACCGCACCAACGATTTAACGTAATTTTATAAATTTTTCGTATTTCAGTGGAAGATCGACGACAAACCCGTCAAAGTAGACAAATGGGACGGAGCTGCAGTTAAAAACGCTCTAGATGACGCCGTTAAAAAGGTAAAATAAATATCGTTTTTATTGCGAAATTCGTCGACCGTCCATTAATTAATTAATCGAATATTTTAAAAATAGTTTTAATTTCAATTAATTTTATTTATGCGAAAATAAGCGCCGACAATTTCGCAATTTCTTTATAAAGCGCCCTCTTTACGACGATCGACTTTAAATGGCGGTCGCATCACATGACGAGGGAAACGCTAGAGGGGGGAAAAATATGTCGAGCGGATGAATTAGTTTTTGTCGAGTTTCGTTCGATCTAAAAAATTGTTTAAAGCGATTCTTTAGTAGCCCGGAACTTAATAAATGGAAAGTAGATTAAAGAAGAACGCTGGCCGAGTGTAACTTGTCTAAACGGCCTTTTTTAACTATGAAAGTCCAAATAGACGAGTTACACTCGATTTATATCGTTGCATAATAAATTATTTCATAAATCGACGCAAACGATAGCAGAGACAAATATTCCCCCACGGTCGATTTTTGAAAATCCGAAGACCCCTGAAATTTGTCGGGCACGCCGACGCCCTAGAAGACACTAATGGATTAAACATCGGGCATTTGTAGCAATAAATATACGAGTGGAGTCGATTTTTTTTTTCCTTAAAGGTTTTCAAAGAAAAATTTAAGCTGAAAGAAAATCACCGACTGATGGATGGCAGATTGATCTTCTCCACCGTGGCCGTGTCGGCCGCCACCTTCGCCCTCCTCTGGGATATTTTTCACCCCTTTCCCGAATCTCGCTCCGTTCTGGTCTGCTGCGTCGTTCTATATCCTTTACCGCATTTAAAACTTTTCAAATTTTATACCGTAATTTTCTAATATAAGCTTTATTTTCCGTGTTTTGTTTACGACTAATCGGTCGTCTAAAGAATCCGGCGAGTTGCTTAACTTTTCCGGCAATATTTAAAACTGAGTTTGTGGCGCCATCTGTCAGGATATTTTAATATTAAAAACTTTTCATATTTTTAGTTATTATAAATTGGCAAAAAGCTTAATTTCGAGAGTAGGGATGGATTTTATAAAAAGTGGTAAATGCTAATAACGGGTAAAATCGTCATTAAGTCCGACCCTACTAGAGATACGACACGCGACCCCTTTTACTCCTTACCCCTCGATCTTTAACCACCAAAATTTAATAGTATCGATCCCTTAATATGAGGTAAGCAATTTTTTTTTGGCAAATCCGAGAACACTGTCAATCGTCATTTTTTAGGGTACACGGTAGCATCTTACATGTACTCTACACTACAAGTAATGGCAAATGGGTACTATACTGTATGTACTGTACGCATGACTGAGATCTAAACATTAACTCTCCTCCAATAAGGTTTGTAGCTAAATTTTTTGTTGGGATGCAATTCGAAAAAACTGTAACCTATAAATTCCCACTATCGTCCGTACGCTTGTCTGTCCTTTAATCTCGAGAACGGAGTTAAATGAAAGTCGAGATCCGATATGAAAAGCTTAGCGGCAGGAAGCCCCGATTAACTACAGTATATACGAACTTCCCCTTTGAACCGGAAATCACGTTATTTCGGTTCAAAATTTCCCCCAAAAGGAGTTAGATGGGCATGTACGGGGGGCAAGACACTATTTAAAAAAATCGAAAACACCGTGACGAAAAATTGCAGTTCGGTATTGTGACAATAACCATAACGAAACGAAAAAACGAGGACAAGCAAGACTCCATCTGGGGATGGGTCAAAAATTGGCAGTCCCCGATTTCCGATACCCTACCTAATACAGTCCTTTGCAAAGTTTCAGAAATTTTCGAATACCCATAACAAACATCCATACATACAGAAATTACCCCCTTTTTCACCTCTCTCGACGTTTCGAGGCGTCCTAGGTTCAAAAATGTAAAAATATTGATTTTTGACCCATCGTTATACTTTCCCTCTGTTATATATAACACAGGGAAACAAACTGGTTCCGTTATATATAACAGAACCAGTGTAAACACTACAGTTTGTTTCTATGACACCGTGGTTTATCAAAGAGCGAGTACAAATATAGTACCAATTACGAGGACCCTTACAAATACTATCCGTGATTACGTGGGACACGGAGTGGGTCGAGAGGGAAGAAAATGCAAATGGACTGGACGGGTAAATGCGGTTGGGGATTGAATTAGATATTTTTCTGAAGTAATTTAATACACTTTTGGCATATATTTATAATTCAGAGTTTTGGCATTTATTCATAAAAACCGAACAGGAAAATGAAGAAAAAACTGCATTTATGAGAAACCGGGTTATAGAAGTGCAAAAGGAATTAAAATTAGGTACTGTAAGTATAGTACAGTACGTTGGTCTTCTTTATGAACTTCAATAGATCTACTAGTTCCAGACTCCCGTGTAGATGTATATTATTTAGGAATATCAACTGCAATTAAACTGCAACGTGCAGGAAGAACATAGATAATAGCTGCAGAGAATCTATGCAGCTATTATCTATGTTCTTCCTTTTAAGTATTACAATTTCTCGTATTTATCACAACACGAGCTATTTGTGTTTCTCATCATGCAAAGTGTTTTGTAATAACGGCAGCAGCCACCCAAGATGCATCGTTATACCGCGGAGACTTAATGTAAGTTATGTTTTTGTTTTTTTTTAGATGATAATTATTTCTGTTTGGGTTTAATAAACTATTCTTAAAAATATTTTCCTTAATTTTGAAAACGTATTTTATTTTGATGGCGGTTCTCACTACTTATACCACATTTATCGAGCAGGGAATTTTTCTATTAGCAGTAGATCGAGACCCGTCGGGTCTCGATCCGGATCACAAGTGGACGGCTAGATCCTGTCTGAAGAGGTACGACTGGTATTTAATTGGCTATGGTGTCCTTTCCGTTTTCTTTAATAGGTTCGAAGTATTATTGTCGAATTTTACCCTTTTTAGATTCAGCGACAATTATAATTTACTGATTACGTTTACGGACGGCAAGACGAACGAAATGAGAGAATCCAAGCTGTCCAAGTCGGTGGGCAACTGGTTCGACGAAAACGGTATCCTCCTCTACGACTTATTCGAATTGGAAGTGTGTAAACTTCACAACGAATTACTTACCGATAAAAAACAAAAATAATTTTTCTCTACCTATTCCACGCCTGTCGTAACTTTTAACTTATTTCGAAATTGGTGTATTCTTGCTGAAATATATATAAAATTTACAATTAAATTTTTATTTCGTTTCTACCAAACCTTTAAAAATATTCTTACCTTTATATTTAATACGAATGTACGATTTTCGCTACGTCCTTAATGTCGTCCGGAGTCGTTCTGCAACATCCACCTAACCAGCATCCTCCCAAAGACATCCATTTTGGTACGTAACTGGAAAGTGGTGTTTCTTCGGCTTGTTTTGTCCATCTTCGACAAAAAAAATTTATAGAAAGATCAAAATTAACTCCGTGGAAAATTTTGTTAGAAAATAAATAACAAACATTAGTGATTTTCCTGTGTTCTTGCTTTAAAATCTCTTCTGGATAATTAATATTGTATGCTAAGGTGTAATTATGAAATATAAGAAATATAATTTAAGTGAAAATTTTTCTGTATATATTTGCCTCCTTCATATAAATTAATTTAACTAGAACATATTTCTTTTGCTACTAAATTTTTATGAATTAAGTGTGTGTATTATTGTGTGATATTTTAAAATTTTTTGTTTTGTGTATTGTGTTTAACATTTTAAATAAACCTTTGATTTTTTTTAATGGCTTTAGATTTTCTAAGATATGCTTGTTAATCTGTTTTAAGTACAAGAAGTAATGTTAATCTAATGTGTTTGAATAAACAGATTATCTTTGAGATAATTCCAAAATTGTGGGTACACTAAACACTAAGGGTAATCGCGATCTATGGTTCTTCTATATGGGCTTTTGCCGCTTTCTTAGAAGTCACAAAAATGCCACTTTTTCTAATTCTTGCATTTGTTGGTACAGGTGCTGTAGCAAAAGCTAATGGCTTAATGGAATGCTTCCTTGGAGTGATATTTGTCAACGGAAGGACCAGAATCATTTGCAATTTTAAAAAACAGCAGAGAGAATTCCTCAAAAAAAGTTCATGTCGACCAAATAAAATAGTCAACAAAGATGAATAAGGATTGCAAATCGTTCTGTTGGAATGCATAGTTGAGATTCGTACTTTCGTAGAATTAGCTTTTCTAAACGTGAGAAAAGCTTCTTGTCGTCTCGTCTTTCGTATCCCTACTATAATAGACACGGTTTAATACAATTTGTCTGTGTTCCAAAAGTTCTTATTCAACTGATAGCTAGTGTGGTGAAGTTCTGAATCCATTTGGACATCATATTCCACTGCATGTTTTTCTGATGTAGTATTAGGAATGTTAGTCATAATGCTGAGACAAGTTCGTAACAGTTATTGTCCAAATCTGTGCCATTTGCACCAGCTGTTTTATTAAGCATTGGTTGTTACGATCTGTACCATACCAAAGAAAATGGATTAGTATTGTATTTCAGATTTTGTGGAACATTTATTCAAAAAACAATTAAATGTGTTTTTGCTTAAACTACAAATTAAGCATTGTCAGTTGAACTTGAAGTTCAAAACAAGCAAATTTTGAATGCACATGTTTGAAAGTTTTAAAACTTTAAAATGTATAATTTGCATTTTTAATAGGATATTTGGAAATTTATAATTTTTTCATACAAATAATAATATAGCCCAAGACTTGTGAAATGTTGACATACTGTACTGTACAAGGAGAAATACTACATCCCTTACATATCTTTAAACTGTACATATAGTTTCTGCTAACTCTATATAACTCTACAAAACAAAGTATTCAGATTTCTAGATATAAATAATAGTTGTGTATTTTCCCATCTCTGTTTGAAATTACAGTAATTTCTATGGCTAAAACAGTCATAGAAATTGTGTTTTGCCTATGATATATTTCATTTCTTCTGTTTTATAATCTGTTTAAATTTGTTTATACTATGTTTAATCTGTTTATACTCTGTTTCACCAACATAATGTCCTACTTCTGTTTTTATACTGACCTCTGACTTCTATCTACTTTCTTTCTGATCTATTGTTAATGCATAATTTGCATAAAAGGTAATGAAAACAGGCAGCCAAAAAAAAGAAAAACCTTACGTAATTTTATCATAGGAGTTGGTGAGAAAATAGTTTTTTGTTATTTGGTGTTAACATAGCCAACAGATATAATTAAAGCTTAAGTTTAGTACTTGATTGCTTCTTGTTTTCTCTTTTGTTCTTTGGAATTAAACACAAAATTGTATATAGAACTTATCACACAGGAACATTTCTTGATGAAAAAGGTAGGCCTCTATGTAATACATCTCTGTAATCCAACAAATGGTAGACGGACTCACAGCAAATTTTCAGTTAGGAACTACAATTTTATTCTCAAAAATGACAAATGCATTTCAGGTTGGCACAATACATCCCAACTCCTCCTCAGTGCTAATTTTTAAAAATAATCATGTCCTAACATTTCAGCTCTTTTTGTAAGTTCAGCTAATTTTGTATCCATTTCTATTTTTTTCTGGATTCTTCACTATATAACTGGATTACATAGAGATCTAATATACAGCAATCCAGTTATGGGTAAATGTAAGGGTAAACATAAAAAAGTTTAAAATGAATTATTAAAAAAACTCTAAAATAAAAGGCATAAAATGCTACACTGTACATTTATCAGGTAGGCTGATTGTCATACAGTACAGTGAATTAAAAAATTAGCAGGAAGAGGGAGGAAGAACACCTTAAATGGACTCTTATTTTGAAATAATAGTTGTCAAATCTCACTGATGATAATGCCAGGGTTTAAATTCATTCTATTATTTTCATTGATTTTAATAATTTCTAGATGCTCATAAAGTTTTCTTTTTATAATATTTTTCTCTCTTGGTTTTTAAAATCCAAAATAAGAGCATATTTGCACAGTAAAGTATAATTACACTAACTCAGCAGTTGCCACACATTGCAATCATGCTGGTTATGAGATCTCACTGGACAGCCTCAAAATTCTTAATAACTTAAAAAATATTGCAGGTAGTTAGCAAGTTTATTTTCTAAATTAAGTGGAAGATGATTACATTTATTCACTAGAGGTCTTAAAAGTCAATTTGCTTTATGAATTTTGGCTTTAAAGAAAATTCTAGAGGCAGCTATGATAGCTGAGCATAGTATTACCCTTATACTTATAAGGGTAATACTATGAACTTTGAACTTGCACATTTGAAATTTGTTGCTTGTTTCAAAATTAGTCCAACCAATTCATTCAGACGTAATTAAAAGTATGACATTATTTAATATGTTGTAAATCAATTTATTAATATTTATTAATATATTGTGTTGAAGTGATTCTCTATGAGGGAAAAAAGGAAAGGTGATTTGGTATTGATTGGTTTTGAATCTGCTTACTGTAATTGATTTGGAAATTGCCCATACTGATGATAATTATCAACTGATAACACCTGCAAGGTAGGTGAATAAGATTATGAATAATACAATTCATAATACGATAATACGATGAATAATATGATTCATAATCTTATTCCAGAAATAATAATTTTTGATGTCATTAAAACTAGATAGAATTCTACTTTATTGAAGTTAAAAAGACATATTAAAACAATTAAAAAATGTATAACTTAATAATAATTCATCCAGCATACAATTCAAATAAGAAATGACAGCAATTTAAAGCCATTGTACTATTATAATTTTTAATCAAAGTTTGAAGTACTGGTTAAGACTTGTGAGATTCTGGAGGGGAGCAATTAGGTAATTAGATTAATTAGTTAAACTAATACGCAGTTAATGCGGAAGTGGAAAAAACCCACTTTCTTTCCCCATCACCTGGCATTGCTGGTGACCTCTGACCACAAGGACAATCAAATAACTGTACAAATCAACAATTTAACAATGTTTTGAATAAGTGTCAAGAAAATCTAAACATATGGTTATTAATGAGGGGAAACATCCAAATCAGTTAAATTATGAGGTAAGAAGAGTCACAACACCTCGGTGACATCTAAGAACTTTGAATTTGTTGCCTTATATGGTAACAAGAGTCAGAGCACCTGGCAAAGAGTATCAACAATCTGGCCAGGTTGTCAAAGCCATACAGCCCATATCAGCCAGACCAGTGACATATCTCAAACTCAGACCGCATTAAATCAAAATCACCTGATTCGACTCCCATACTCCGGGGGAATAAAAAGGGCTCAAACTCAATCATCGTGGTGGACTTCACAATAGAAGCAGGTGACCCAAGGCTCCCATCCAGCCATTCTCCAGGCCAACTTGTTTCTCCAAATGTCTCTCCTCCAAACCTGTCGCCAGATGCCTAAAGCAGGTACATAAATCCAATAGAGGTATTTTACTTAACGAAATGTAAACTCTCTCTCTCATTCAACTTAGATCTTAAACTTAGAGACAGTATATATCCCATAGATATTGGATCATATAGGGATGCAAGTGCTATATGCTACACATATATTAGTAACTATAGCTAGTTATTGTAAATTGCTTTATTTTCCTATTAAAGTTATTGTTTAGTTAAACTGGCCTTGACTCCAATTGTTCAAACTGGTCACCCTATCAACTTACCTACGACCTCCCCACTTAGCAATAGCCTTCCTATTTACATTAAGCCATCCAGTGACATTGAGACCATATCTCACCGGGTACAGCACAAGGATCAAGTCTGACCCACAGATTGAATCTCACACTATTAACAATAACTGATAATTGCACATTAGCCAAATGTTGATACTGATAGCATGAAAAATAAAAAAAGCTTGGTAACATCTACCTGAATATAGATGATGATGTTTGAAATAATATTAGTAGAATGTCTTTTATTAATGCAATTTTGATCAATGTAATTTATTTCAAAAGAATTGTGTGTAAAGAATTTAAATATGACCAATAGTGTAAAGGTATTTGTAATAAGTAAAGTAAAATTTTGACTGTTACTTACAGTTTTTGCTGGACAGCTGATATATTTTTGTATCATTAAAAAGTTTAGACATTTTAAGTCATTTAAATATATTTAAAATAATAAATTTCTGTAGTTAAAAAGTTAAGAAAAGTCTTAATTTTTAAAATTAACTTTCACTTAAAATAACTTAAGACTATATACTATACTGTGTATACATATATCATTAATTTTTCTAAGAAAAAAATTTGATAAATGCCTTTCTTAATATGAATCATATACAAAATTTAAATACAAATTCAATTCATGCATCAGTAAATTGACTTTTAGAGCAAAATGCTTCAAACATTACTGTATTAATATCTACATTTTACAAAATTATTTCAAAAGTTGCTTCTAGCTCTTGGTATAATTATATTAATTAAATTATCAACAGCCATGTGGCAGATAATAGTGATGGCTTATCAGATAATAGTGATAAGCCATCACTATTATCTGTCTCATGGTTGTGGATAATTTAATTAATATAATCTAGATTTTAAATAAATTATTTATTATCTTCACACAAAACACATTCTTGCTATGTATTAAAACATTGGTAAAATCTAAATACCAAACATCAAATTAGTAAACATCTGTCTTAGCAAAGTAAAATGCAGGTCATTTTCAGTTGTGCAAATGTGTTATTTTGTCCATGTTAATGACTACCATGAATATTTATAAATATAATTTGATAAAAATCACCCTAAAATAGATTTTTCTATTTCATTATCATCAAGTTATAACTTATATGTGAATGCTAATATCACCAAATATCAAGATTATTTAACAAGCAACTTTTTTTTTAAGCTGTTATTTTCATAGAGAAAACTCCCCAAAATTCTTAAATTTTCCAGATGAGGAAACAACTGCAATATGAATAACTAAGAAATAATCCCTATAAAAAACTGATTACCCTTTTTTGCTTTCCCATTCTTCTCCACTATTTGGATAAGCAATTTTAACCACATTTGGTGGCAAATGACCAATGTTATGCAGAAGGGATTCCACGTAACTCGGAGGACAGCAATTTACTCCAACGGCCACCAGCTGATCGGGAGGTGCAATTCTTAAGCAATTTTCAACCACTTTTGACAATTCTTCCTTATGAGCAGTTAAATGTGGATCCTATAATTAAACAAAATCTCAAATTTTAGTTTTAAATCTTATACAAATGAAAGCAACATATTTATGAATTTCTTTTCTACAAATCAATACGAGGGCTGTTTGGAAAGTTCGCGGCCTTGCCAATATGCGGCGCTGCGATCAATTTAATTTTTGGTGGGAATAATTCAGCCATCTTTGCTAAAGACACGATACCAATTTCCGTTTGATTTGTCAAAAAGTTTTGCCACGACAGCTTAGCAGATAGTCAGTGTGCACATGCTTTGTCAAAAATGGAGAAGACGGAGNGCTAGTAATCACCATTGACACAAAGGACACTTCTTCCTATCCATCTCAAAAAGACACAGAATTACCAACCCGTAGATAATAGTTAAAATATTTCTCAGTGAAATCTATGGATTTAATATTCCTATTAAAATTACAAATGTTTTTTGCACTGTAATGAGTCATATTATCTGTGATTGGCCAAAAATGATGCAATAATTGACCAGTTGATCACAATTGACTTGTTGGCCATTCCATCTCTTCAAGAAACAATATTGAATACTTAAATTTTTTAATAATAATATAATTGTTAATTAAAAAGTATTATAACATATAATTATTAAACATTTCAGGTTAAAATATCAAAACTTTATGGATAAAAGGTTAAGATGTGTAAATTGAATACAAAACGAACACATTAATATGCAATAATATATATTTTATTTTATAGGAATTAATGGAATGGCATCGCCCAAGATTTAAATGCTTAATAGAAGCAGAATGTGACATTCTGGCACTTGAAACCATTCCTGCAGAAAAGGAAGGAATTGCATTATTGAAATTGCTGAAAGAATTTCCTGGCACAAAAGCATGGTTAAGTTTCTGTTGTCAGGTATTAAAATGTTAAATAATTTAATAATAGTAAATTTTACATAAGGTCTGATAAGAAGTCCATTAACAATATGCTATTACTATTTTAATTTAAAAAAATTAATTTACATATAAAAAATAAGCACATCAAAATTAGAATGATTAAGAGTAGAAAGCTGGACAACTGAGTATTTGAAGTGTCAATTCTACCATTCTGGGGATAAAATTTGGGCAGTTGACAAAGCCTAGAAATTTTTCAGAGGTGATCCATCTTGGATATGTCAGGCCCATCCCTTACTTCCTGGTTTCCTCATTGTGGACCTAGCCAAACCCATGTTGGCTATGATTAAAAGGTTCCCTTAGTACATGACAAAGGATCAGGGCTATTGAGAGGGAGAATTTTAGATTTGTCTCTGAGCCTGGAGAAAACTTATGAGCCCATAGTGGTTCCTATCCCTATAAATTAATGTTATTTTTCACAATCATATGCAAATTGAAAAAATTGTAGACATAAATTTCCACTGTCATCCATCTGTCTGTCCTTCCTTAACCTCAAGAATGGAGTTAGATAGATGAAATCCAAGACGTTTGTTAATAATAATAATAATTGTTATATATGCATATAATTATTTGTTAATAATTTTATATTTTGTTGTGAATATTTCATTGTATTTAAATTTTATGTAGGTTCTATTGATGTATTGTTTTTTTGAATGTTGCATTCTTTAAAAAATGTTTGTTTGATTTCACAACTGATGAAAGTGCATAAACTTAATAAAAAGTAAAACACATCTGGATACGAGTCCAATTTTGCTTGCCATGTCTAATCACCAGGAACAACTATTTCCATTGCAGAGACAACCTTTCTTTAGAGGCTATGCCTCTGCACAAATATGTAAAACAGTTTAAAATGTGACATTTTAAACTGTTTTACATATTTGTGCAGTGTCCTGGTGATTAGACATGGCAAGCAAAATTGGACTCGTATCCAGATGTGTTTTACTTTTTATTAAGTTTATGCACTTTCATCAGTTGTGAAATCAAACAAACATTTTTTAAAGAATGCAACATTCAAAAAAACAATACATCAATAGAACCTACATAAAATTTAAATACAATGAAATATTCACAACAAAATATAAAATTATTAACAAATAATTATATGCATATATAACAATTATTATTATTATTAACAAACGTCTTGGATTTCATCTATCTAACTCCATTCTTGAGGTTAAGGAAGGACAGACAGATGGATGACAGTGGAAATTTATGTCTACAATTTTTTCAATTTGCATATGATTGTGAAAAATAACATTAATTTATAGGGATAGGAACCACTATGGGCTCATAAGTTTTCTCCAGGCTCAGAGACAAATCTAAAATTCTCCCTCTCAATAGCCCTGATCCTTTGTCATGTACTAAGGGAACCTTTTAATCATAGCCAACATGGGTTTGGCTAGGTCCACAATGAGGAAACCAGGAAGTAAGGGATGGGCCTGACATATCCAAGATGGATCACCTCTGAAAAATTTCTAGGCTTTGTCAACTGCCCAAATTTTATCCCCAGAATGGTAGAATTGACACTTCAAATACTCAGTTGTCCAGCTTTCTACTCTTAATCATTCTAATTTTGATGTGCTTATTTTTTATATGTAAATTAATTTTTTTAAATTAAAATAGTAATAGCATATTGTTAATGGACTTCTTATCAGACCTTATGTAAAATTTACTATTATTAAATTATTTAACATTTTAATACCTGACAACAGAAACTTAACCATGCTTTTGTGCCAGGAAATTCTTTCAGCAATTTCAATAATGCAATTCCTTCCTTTTCTGCAGGAATGGTTTCAAGTGCCAGAATGTCACATTCTGCTTCTATTAAGCATTTAAATCTTGGGCGATGCCATTCCATTAATTCCTATAAAATAAAATATATATTATTGCATATTAATATGTTCGTTTTGTATTCAATTGGATTTTGCAATTTGATAGAAATAACCGTCGGTATTTCACTAAAATTCTCAATCATTACTCGTTACTAATTTGGTAAAATTACTGATTTTTGTTTGTTTCAAACTTTAGCATGCTTTAGAAATAGTGCGGCTCTATATATCGTTTACTTAATAAAACTGTCTTGTATCTCCTTTTCATCAGCTTAGAAGTGGGATGTTGAAAATTAATTTTTTAGCTGTTATCTATGACATTATAGGAATGCACTGTCAAAATTTCACTACTAAGTTCAGCAGTTTGCTCTGGACCATGATGAAT
The DNA here is from genome assembly GCF_000671375.1 of Centruroides sculpturatus. Lineage (NCBI taxonomy): Eukaryota > Metazoa > Arthropoda > Arachnida > Scorpiones > Buthidae > Centruroides > Centruroides sculpturatus. The sequence continues at coordinate 486,447 of NW_019384710.1, read as the reverse complement.
CAGTCAGTCAGGACATGTAATTTTATATATATACTATAGATTTTGATTAACTATTCTTAAGCAATCGTTCCTCTTATATGGTGTTCAAGCGAATTTTTTTAAAAAGGAATTAGCTTATAATATTAAATGATTATTAACACTCCAAGCAATTTTTTACTGTAGAGTAAAAAATAGATTATTGTAGTTCAATCGTCGTAATGTAAAATTGTAAAGTTTTCTAAAACATTTAAAAGAGTTTAAAAATGACTTTGAATTTTTATACAAAAAACTTTGGGAATTGCAAAGGATTAGGGTGGATTTTAGTCGATTGCTTCATAAGAGTTTCGAGTTTCTCAAAATCCAATTAAAACAGCATTATTAAATAAAGGCAACACCTGATATTCGAATATATTCAGCTATCTTTCATAATCCTGAGTGAATAATAGCTTAAAACTAACTTTAATTAATTAATTGATCTACATATTTTCTAATAACNCGTATTTTGGAAATGTTGAGTCGAATTAGTCTAGAATCGATTAATTTTATGAAAGAAAACCTTTCAAACAGCCGTAGTCCGTAAACTATGATTCCTACAAAATTGATTCATAAAGAACGGAACGTATCTACCGTCTTATAGGGGGATCTACTGTATTCAATATTGTTTCTTGAAGAGATGGAATGGCCAACAAGTCAATTGTGATCAACTGGTCAATTATTGCATCATTTTTGGCCAATCACAGATAATATGACTCATTACAGTGCAAAAAACATTTGTAATTTTAATAGGAATATTAAATCCATAGATTTCACTGAGAAATATTTTAACTATTATCTACGGGTTGGTAATTCTGTGTCTTTTTGAGATGGATAGGAAGAAGTGTCCTTTGTGTCAATGGTGATTACTAGCTAGGTTTGTCGTTATTTTAGAAATTGTTCTGTTGTACCATAAACAATTCAGTTCAGTGCAAAATGAGTGTGCAAAGAGAAATGAAACTTATAATATCTGTAACAGAAAAAAATATGATTTTTGTTGTGAAAAATGAATGGTCTCATAATTTATATCTTAATTTCTTTACCAAAAAGAAATAATCTGAAATGTTAAATATTGTGCAATACATAAATACAACGATGTTTTGAAGAATAATTTCATTAGGGTAAATATTAAGCTTTTGTGAAACAAAAATGTGCAGTAGATCATTGGTGCTTTTGACTCTGATAAGTCAGTGATTCTCACTATAAGTTAGCTGGGCCTGTTGTAAATTATAAATATGGAAACTCAATACAAATGATAACTACATAATAGTAATAATAATAACACAGATTATTAAACACCCGGATGATCATACAACAAAGACTCCAAAGGCAGTTTTAGAAAATGACACATAAAATAAACTGTGACAGAGCCATAATCACAGATAAAACAATTCATTACAATAGACCTGACATCACTCTCATTGACAAATGCAGTAAGATCCTTTATATAATAGACATCTCTCCTCCAAACACTCTTTAACATAAAAACTGCTCACACTGAAAAAAATCAACAAGTACACTCCACTCACTCAAGAAATATGACATGGAGGATGGAGAAGGTATTTATTGTACCTGTTATCTTCTCTGTCTACTCTTCCACGTACACTACGCGAAAGTCTATAAATATTAACATTAATAAAAACATGTACATGGCACTATAGAAAGTTGCAATATTGAACACACATCACATTGTTAGGAAGTTTCTATATTACACACATACCAATCTAGCCCTGGTGTTTCTGTGGCAATGTATCCACAGACCACAATGGCTGGAAAACTATAGATTCACACAACAATATCCTCACCTCACTGTCACCAAACAAAGGGTTGTTGATTAAAAAAATAATAATAATTACACACAACAACCTTATCCCACAAACAATACTCAAACTTATCAAACAACAGGGTGCTGATCAAATACATCAATAGACAGAAACATGTAACATTATTAATGAATATCATGTAACCTGTCAGGATCATACAGTAACAAGTACTGATTATAGCACACACACCACTAATGATACTACAGACACTTCCTTGTTCACCACTGATAACATAGACATAGATTTAGTTAATATGCTATCACTTATATTTCAGGAAACACTCACTAAATATACAGGTACAGATCCCAATAAAAACCATGAATACCAAAAATCAACACGTCAAAAGTAGTAGGAAAAACACTAAATTATGTACACCAAAGCAAAAGCTCGCAGCCAAAGCACATAGACTCAAACGATACAAAACATGTACACTATGAAAACAACAAAATAAGTTATTTACAAACAATGAAAAAAACTTTTACAGACAAATTAGTACGAAAACAAACACTGCTACACAGCACAGTGGCACACCAACAGAAGAACTCACAACTTATTGGTCTTCTCTTTGGTCCAGTGCTGTTACACACAATGCTGATGAAAGCTGGATTGAGGAGGAGAACAGAATACCAACTATGCCCTGTGCTGAAATAAACATACACGATGTCTGATACGCTGTTAACAGAACACACAACTAGAAGACACGTGGTATATCACAATTTCTAGTACAAAAAGTTTACCACAACAGACCAGACATCACACTCATTGACAAACACAATGAAATCACATTATAGACACATCCATTCCAAACACTCACAATATAGAAAACACATTCACTGAAAAAATTAGCAAGTACACAGAACTCACCCAGGAAATAAGGAATTTGTGGAGGATGGATAGGGTGCTTATTGTATCTGTTCTCTCCTCTACAGGTATGATACCACACACACTGCACAAAAGCCTGGGAACATTACAATTGAATAGAAATACATACATCACACTACAGATGGTCACTATATTCCTGACAATATGACAATATTGTTAGGAAATTCCTGAATACAGACACACTTATTTAATTTTTGTTTTGTTTTGGTTGCTATGCCTTGACTCTGGTCCGGCATAGTACACAGCCACCAGTGTCAACAGAATATAACTCACTAAACCCACCATAATAATAATAAATTACAATTATATAACAATTTGTACTTAAATTCATTCCATTTTCTGTCAAATTCTTTAGCTTCAATTTATAAATAAAAAATATTTTTTCTTAGAACAGATAAGTAGTATCTTTAGAAGTCTTCTCAATTAATTTAAATTAAAAGCTACATTGAAATGAATTGTAATATTGATATATTTTATACAAAAATATTTTATTAACTTTTAAAATTATCTTGTTTATGAAAATCTTTAAAACTTGCACTATATCTTAGAGTTAATTATAAATAAAAATAATGCAAAATACACACACAATTTTGTAAGGGTATTTTTATACACTTTTTGGGCTCTTGGAGTGTGAAAATGTTGAAAAATCCAAAAAACCCAAAGGGGTGAAAAATTTGACCTATCACCAAACTTTCACTATGATTCTATAATAAGAATGAAGTAAAAGTACAGCTAAATTAAAGTAACCAGTATCTTTAATAGGCAAAAACATTTTCAGAATATTTCACAGTGCAGCTTTAGCTCATCCATTTATGGAATCAGATGTACAGTACATCATTTAGAAATTTGGACATTCAATTCTAAAACAAATATGAGCTGAAGCTACACTGTGAAATAGTCTGAAAATGTTTCTTGCCTATCAAAAAGTTGTTTGTTTGTCTAATCTTAATCATCTTAAACAAATGAATGTTGCTCCAGGTCAGCTTTTTGTTAAGCCAAAGGTTTTTCTACCAATAAAAACAAAGTTGAGAAAAAAATGCATTTGTTACTTAAGAAAGATGCAAAAGCTGTTTTAGAGAGAAAAGGCATACACATCACATTTACCCAAATCTTAGTACAAAGTTACGTCAACAAACATAGTAATAAATATAAATGAAGTTACCTCACAAGTAATATTGTCAATATAATTTCCTGTATATTCTGAACCATCAGCAAAATGTACAGCATAAGGACCCACAGAACCAGCAACTAAAGTTGGACTGTTTTCTTTAAATAATAATACAAATAAAATGTTTTAAAACTAATAAGAAAATAAGCAGTTACAATTGTGGATCACTGCCGACCAGTACTTCAATAAACAGTTGTTGCATGCTCAGTGTAAGGCTTGAGAAACAATCGAAGAATCCTTTAGAAGTAGCAGGAGTCATATATAGGCTGATGTGTACATGTACAGAACAGAAATATTATATTGGAGAAACAGGAAGAAAACTTGAAGACTGAAAGAGCATGAGGTGGCAATCCGACTAAACAGAACTGAATTCCAGTGGCAACAACACTGCAGTATAAAAAACTGTATTACTGACAGAAATAATACTAAAATATTGTACAAAGTAAAAAATCGCATAAAAAGACATGTTATAGAACATTACTGTATCAAAGGATATGTAAATTGTATTAATTTAAATACCAACGCATGTGTTGATGCAATCTAGGATAGTTAATAGAGTATAAAAGTATTGGCAATGTAAGATTGTAACATCCACTGATGAGGCTGATAAGCAAATATATATGGATAAAAAAGGAAAAATAAAAATAAAGTGAGAAATACTAAATAAGTTTCTAGTCCATCTGTTTTTAATTCTATCGAAATCAAATTTAAAAAAGTGATTTTCGCTTATTATTTCTTAAGAGATTTTTTAAAGAAAAATTTTTTAGAATATATTATTTTAAAAATTTTACTGTTTAGAAGAATATTGATTTTAAATTTGTTTTAATTTATATACTGTACACTACATTCTAAATTTGAAATTTTAAACTGAGAATAGTCAGATTTTGACTGAAAATTTCTTTAATAAAAAAGATGACTTCCTGAAATTAGCAGATTTAAGCTTATTTACAAAGATGTTGCCAAATTTTATAACATCATTTCATATTTCTAAATATATTTCATTATTTATTTTTACTCTTTTAATCATATCATCATATTTCTCAAATACACTCATAACTGGTAATTATCCTACTTTTCCTTCTTTCTTTAAAACATTCCATTTTCCTCATGTTTATTTTCTTCTTTTAAAAAGTATTTTACAACAACTATTTTTGATTACATATTATATATATATATATATATATATACATGCAAATGCACACATACATTTATAATATGTATTATATATTAATGTTTGAAATAAGGCATTCTTATGTGTTGGAGTTGAGTTATGAATTAATAGCTCCTGAAGATGAAAGTACAGTACATAAGTACTCAGAATTAAATAATAGAATTATAAATTGTTTGGACTACAAGAAAGTCAGTTTGGTTCATTACAATTATTGAAGTTCGGAGTCATTAAATAACGTACTCCAAGAAGTTTAGAGTCGGGATTTGTAAGATGAATAAAGTTTTTTTATAATTGATATACTGCCCTTTCACTCTGAAGTGCTCTTTCATTAATCTACATTAATTATTGTATGAGGTTATTTAGATTATTAAGAATGAGAAGTCTAGAGTCTGCCCCTGAAAAATTTTTGAATTATAATGTATCAGTACATACAAAACAGTATTAAAATGTTTGATATTTAAACATTACATTAAATAATTTTCTAAACAATATAAATAATCAAACAGAATTTTGTCATTTGGAACAATAGACAGAGATAGAACAATCATTTGGAACAATAGACAGAGATAGAACAATCATTTGGAACAGTATACATATATATGATGAATTAATCTTTTTCCCAAATTAGTCTTTGATGAATTTTTCATTGAACAACATACTTTATATTTGGTTTGATGCAAACTTTACTTCTGGGGAGACTATAACTCACTTCATACAAAATTCTCTGTTAAAAAACATACAAGCAACTTTAACTTGTACCATACTGCATGCAGTATAAATATTCTTGTTCAGTGACTACATTGCATTAATGTTGGATCTTTGCCAAAACATTATTTAATTGTTTACTCTTAATATGACAAATCCATTGTGTCTAAGTACCATAACATAGTTGATACACCCGTAAGGTAATATGATTTATTTTTAACATTTTTATCACACAGTGTCTGTTACAAAAAAATTGAGTTTTATACTTTTGTTGATAAAATTAAAACTCTTTAATGAAATCAAATCTCTTTAATTTCTTTATAAATACAGTATTTGTTCATAAAGTACATATATAATAAATAGTTAATATGCACAATATATTTTTTAGTTTAAGCAAGGCACTGAATCTATGAGCAAATGCAAATAATTTAAATTATATCTATCTAATTTTTTATATTGCTCTGTTTTGGTTAAAATCAGTTCACAGAGCTGCTGCTTAACCACTCTCCATACATTGTCTATGAAGATAATGTCTGGTGAGCTGCAGACCACAAGATGACATCTAATCCATCCTTCAAACTAAACCAGTTGCAGTTGAAATTTGAAGGTTTCATCATCTCAAATCCATTTCTTCACTTGCTTGATGATTGCTGGACTTGTTATGTCAACTAAACCAATAAATTACACTCCAAAACGGGAATATCTTACAAAAATACAGATACAGATCTAAAACCAGCACAAATTAACTCAAAATAGTACTTTTACTAATGTGTGTGTGTCTATGTTTATGTACGATATTCCAGTTTTGGAGCTTAATTAATTAACAAAAGGTGGCTTTGTCAGCCAATTTCTATCATAAATGTGTTCTAATGTATTATACCTGAGAATGTCAGATAGACACAAATGTTCGTAAAGTACTATTTTGAGTTAATTTCTACTGGTTTTAATTGAACAAATTCCTCGATCGAAGTTGTTCATTCTTCAATAGCACTACAGTACTTTTCAGTTATCTAATTCTGTTGACATTATTATTTTTCATTCCATCAGCAAATAAATAAAATGACAAAAATTTTGCTGACTCATCAAAAGTATATTACATACCTTATAAATAGAGGGCAATTTATTTTAATTTCAGTCCATAGTTTTAAAAAATTATTATAATTTTGCTTAAATATATCAGTGGCTCAATTTGTTTGTAAGAGATTGTATTTTACACTTAATATAAAGTTATTTATATATTCTAAAGTAGTATAATTCAGTTTTACTGTAAAGCTTTTAACTCGCTTAGTATCTTCACTTCGACCTTTACCATTTGATAACTGGACAGCCAAGTGGCTAAGGTAACCT